>NC_135171.1:24120423-24167923 GCF_041146795.1 Maylandia zebra | reverse complement strand
CAGGAGACGAGGCTTGCAGTGCAGCTTTGCTGGCTGCAGTAAAACAGTATAAATTCATTTAGCTGCATGTTTGAGATTTAAACAGTCAAAGCTGATCCCCTTGGTCTGGTGTGTGGGTGTTGTTCAATCATTTTAGAAATGTATGCAAACAACCATCAAAAGGTCATCACCGTTTGATTTGAATGCAACTTAAATCGCTTTTTTTCTCCATCTGATGCCTTCCCACTTCAAAACGAGTGACTCGGGGCCCAAGTTATAATTGTTTTGTCATTTTCTTTATATTTACAACTGTGTTTCGTTTTAAGGTTTTATCTTTGGCTCATTTAAGTTTCCGTTTTTCTCCAAATCAGCGGGTTTTCCTGGTTTCAGTTTAGTCTTTACTGTTTTAAAAATGTTAAATATCAGTTTAGTATGTTTTAGTTTCAGTTTTCATTTTTGGTTTTTAATCGTAGCTTGTGGTGCGTTTATCAAATGCAAGATTGAAGAAAGTTAATAACAGCATAGATATCCCGTTTCCGTTGTCACACTGACGATTTAATCTGAGGTCTAGTTTTTATTTTTGCCGTTAACTAAAATCTTTTTTCCTCCCACACTTAGATTTGGGTTTAGTCTTGGTTAACTGTTTTGCTCAGCAGATGACTGAGACAGATGTAAAGGTTCAAAAACAGAATGAATTCAATAAGTTCATGTAGGGACTTAGATGTGTATCACAATGACAAGGCTCATTGAAGCTTAACTCACCATTGTGAAACTGCTTGCTCACGCATGCATCAACAGCCTTTAATCTGCCATACTGAAAAGTGTGGGGGCTTTCATATTCGTTACGTACACATATTTTGTGTTTCACAATACCTCTTGTGTATGTCAACACCACTTTTGGAAAACTACATTCATCCATGCACTGATGCTGTGGGGGATTTAAGAAGCTTTACTATTAGAAAGCATTAAAATAAAATATGACAAAAGGTCATAGGTGCAGATATATATTTAAATAGCCAATTCAAAAACAAACAAGAGAAAGAAAAACACATATACAGTGTAATTTTATTTGCCTCTGACACAGAGCCTTTACTTATGGAAAAAAAAAAAACTGCTGCCAGATTGGAGAGCCCTTAATTCCATCTTAATCTATCCTCCAGAATGGTTATGCAATTTTCTGAAGCACAGTGTGCAGAGTCCTGTTTGAAAATCAGAAGTTGGCCTATCATTCAAATCATTTGACACTTCTGTGTGAAGTACGTTTTCTTTGAATGAAAAGACACATACTGAAAATGTTACACAAATCCATGCAGAATCCCCCCCCAAAAACCCCAAAGATGAATCTTATTCTGTGACAAATCTCAAAGAGGTGAAGTGTTATCTTAGCTGAAATTCACAGAAGAAGAAAGGAAGGCAATGTTTTGCATTTCTCACAAACTGCTCACACAGCGACTCATCTTCTATTTCTGAAAATTAAAATTCAGTTTGGTCAGAAACTGGGATCCATCTTCAATGCGTTTTTACTGGCTGTTTGCCTCAGACTACCGTGTGTCTCCAAATGACACTTCACCAGTGTCATCGTAACTTCCACCCAGAGACCTGCAGCTTAGACGCCGTGTGCACAAATGTTCAAAAATTGTTTTTAATTCAACATTAAAAATGAGATAATAAACACAATAGCTGCGAGGAGAATTCAAATCACAGTTTAACGTTAATACATTTCGAAGGCAAAAAGGGCAGAGAAAATAATGCTAATTGGATATGTGAGGTTCGTTTGGGCTTTTGTAAACAAGAAAAATGTTAAAATGATCATTTTCAAAGCAGAAAATATTCTCATAAACTGGGAAATTACTCTGGACTCTATTCAGCGGCCAGAAAAGTAAGTGTAACAGTCAGAGATATATGTTCTCAGATCTGAACTGCATTTACTTATTAAGAAAAAATGTAATTCATCCTCATTATAAAGGATTTGTAGTGCTTCCCAGATAAAATCAGCTACTTTTTTTCTTTTTCCTGAAAGTGCACACAAAACTTTATGATTGACTTCTCCCTCTTTGTTCCTACAGACACCGAACACATCAACTTGGCCATAAGACGTGGGTTTTGTTTCTGTTCGAGGTCTCTTTAAGGCCGACTGTGGTTTAAACCCACTCACCTCAGTGATGGAGTGAGGTGGCCACCCCTCTCCCATGCTAGCAGTGGCATTTCCTCTGCTGTTTCCTCACCCCCCACCAAACACACAGGTTGTCTACAGATAAAAACAGGCCTGGAAAATGTATTAAGGAGTCGTATCTGTCTCTGATCAGTCACTCTGTACTTTGGTGCTACACAGTAATCAAATCTATACCGGCACTGTGATTGGAATAGTTAATCATTACTGGTTTATAGATTTTAAGTTCGGTTTTCAGGAGGAAATGAAAAGCATACACAATACAGGCAGATAGAGTTACAGTTAGACACAAAACTGACAAGACTACCTTATGTAATGTTTTATGTACTGTGGAAGTGGATTGTACCCTTTGATAATAATGTGCCAGCAGCTTGATGGTAATTGCATTTCGAGCAATAAACCTATTTGTGTAAGTATACAGTTACAAAACCAGGAAGATAATTTATTTTTAGGTGCATCTACGAGAAGACAAGAACACTAATGTAGGTTAGTTTACAGAAATATCAGCTTGATGTCTCTGCAGATTGTCGTCTTGTGTTGAGGAAAACGTCTGAGTTTGTTATGTTTCATTTGTGGGAAAAAGGAAATATGAAACACTTTTCAGGAGAAAAAGTAAATAAATAAAAAAGTCATTAAAAAGAATATAAAATCTGATGCACTACATGTCCACTTATCACTTTCATTTGTTCACAGATTTGCATGTAGCCTCTTTATGACTCTGTCACACTAGAGTAAAAATCAGGCAACAGCTTCGGTGGTTGCTCACAGACTGCACTGAATTTTTTATTTTTGCTGTCATTTTTTAAGTAGCTGCGATGACCAACTGGTCAACTGGTACGAAACCATCAACTTCTTGACAAAGACTTTGGATTGTGAGGCGACTGCACAGGTCGTCCTGTGGGAGGCAACCTGTCTCCAAACAATTGCGGTTGGACTCGGACTGACTTCAACCACTCTGGGACAGATCGGCAAAGGTTTACAAATAGCTGCCATCTAATATACAAACACAGAGGCGTTGCACTCATTTTGAATCACTCTGTGTTGATGAGCGCAACTCGTCTACAACACGTGTCTTCGCAACAGGTCAGTATTTGTGGAGGAATTTCTGAATTTTTATTTCAGATCTGTGAGATGTTATTTGAATTTTAGTTTAATGTGAATGTCTGCACATGTAGATGTCCGGAGACTTTTGTCAGTTTAATCCAATAAATTGCCACGTTATCACAATGGATTGCTTGGAATTGTCATTTGACCCCATTCAATTGCTAACTGACAGCAGGCTCACTTCATCTTGTTGCTGTTTTATCACTGACTTGATGCACCAAAGTTGTCTAGAAGATGGCAACTGGCTATGAGGATTATTTCATATGAAGACTCGTCACATAATATCATCATGTTTAGTACATCTTCAGCACACAGGAAGTTAATAGTGTTTAGCACCATCTCCTCATAGCAAGAAGACTTAAACTTTGCTGATGCTTTTCTCTGTGAAGTTTTCATGTTGTGTCTTACTAAAGACATTTTAAGGTTGATTGGTAATTCGAAATTGCCAGGGATATGAGATAAAGGTTTAAAAGTGTATAGAATAAAGATATATCAACACATGCATTAATATGTACTACTCAAATGCTTTAAGCAGTCAGTAAGACTAGAAATGTTCTTACACGGCTCAAAATTACCACCTGATTTATGAAACGCGCACACCTGCCAGTTCTGTTTTAACACCACACACAATAGTGGATTAGGCTTACTGTAAACCCAAAGGCTCATGCTCGCTGTCTGCACGTCTGTCACATTATCATTCTTCTAAGGAAACAAGCTTATCTAGAAGTGAAGTGGAGAAAGTCATGATGGTTTCTGTAAGAGAAAAGCTTGCATCACAAAGGCAAAAACAATAATAAAAAAGCAGAAGAAAGTCTGACTGAAGAAATCGAAACAATAGTGTCTGAGGAGGAAGCCAGAAAAAAGCACAGCTTTCCTAAGTGTTTCTATTTGAGTTGATGTAAAAACCAAGGCAATTAGAAAGAACAGAAACCTGAGAAACATGGAGCATGTTCCCTCACTGCTGATCTGTTGGTCATGTATCCACGATGCAAATCTCTTGTTCCACCGCATCCCAAAAGTGCTTTACTGATCTGATCTGGTGATTGTGGAGGCTATAAGAGTCAGGGCGGTGAACTCATTGTGATGTTTAAAAACCATTTTGGGCCCAAAGTATGACCATTGGGAATGACCATTTTACCACTACCAGCCTGATTACGCAAGTCAGGATGGAGCCATGCTTTCATGTCAGTTATGCCGAAACCCTACCAACAGAATTAAACAAATCGAGGCTCATTAGTCAAAGTTCAAAAGTGTGAGTAAGCTTTCTAACACAGTCAAGCCTGTGTAGTAAATGTTTGCATTCAGCTTTTGTGAATGGAGCCCACTAAATTTTTTGTTTACAGCATTTTATTTGAAGTTGAAAGATAAATTTATTGGACTGCATATTGACAGACATACAGCCGTTAAACCTTTGCACAGTATGCTTTTTGCCACAACAAATTATTTGCATAGAATTTTTAAGGAGTAGTTTTCACAGTAAGGTGGGAAATCTTGTGGGCTGACTCAAAAACTCTTCACTAGAGCTGAAGGTTTGCTTGCTTCAGAAAAATAAATGGCCTACAAACCTTTCAGGAGTAAACACACATTTTGACCATCAAAGAGTTAACAGGAGAAATCCATCCGTAAACTGAGTCACCCAACCAGTCCTCAAAATCACACTGCTGCTCTCGCAGTTTGGATCAGTTCCAGAAAACACACTGGTTTTGTTCCCAGTTTGAGTATTTAATAAATCATTGAGCCAACACGACAAAAGCAACAATGAACCTTTTTATTTTAACATTTACATCTTTTTAACCTTGTTCTGTAACCCTGCCTACTGTATCTAATCACCCTGCAGAGCAAACACACTATACCTACATAGGCAAGATTGTAAAAGCCGATGAGCGAGTGAGCGGTGACTCATTGTATGTTAACTCAGTCCACACTTCCCTGTCTCGCTCTCGTTTGCACACACACCTTCAACCTCACCCCATTATATCACTCTGACAGCTCAGAGGCAGAGCTATAAAGACAGATGGTCAAAGGTGACCAAGTGACACCCTAACGATCTGTTCCACAGTTTCACTTTTCTCCTCTCTGTTAAAGTTCAGTGTGCTCCAAGCGAAAGGAGTTGACAGAACACAAACACAAGATTCATTTGAGTAATTTTAAGAATATATAAATGATTTCATAACTAAAACTGTTATATAAATACTATTAAAAGTTAGCTTTATGGGTTTACCTCATAATAATAAATAAATAAAATGGATCTCCAGTTCAAGAAATTCACTTGAAGGGGATTCAGAAATCGTAACACTGACTTTATAGCGTGAAATAATGACATAAATTTGAATCACACTTTGGCTGCTACCATCACGTCACCTAAGGTTAAACAGGTCACTGCTGTATGTCAAGATAACTTCACATTAGCACTAAAGTGGAATATTGTTAGTAGTGGAACGGAATATAAGCATTGAAACAGTTCAGCTCTTTGAATGCATGAGAATAGAAGTGGGTAGAATCCAGGGTTTTTTTTTAGGAGTTTGCTTAAAGTTTCTTATTAGTTTGTCATGAACACATAAGATAATATGTAATCTGAGCTCACGTTACAAAAGAATTTCATTTAGACTAAGTTCATCACTTTTGATGTGAGGTTTGCATTTTGAACACCTGTACCTCGTGGCAGTGTTTCTGAGAAATGCTGTGTGCAGTTTAAATATTCTTCATTAGTGTGCATATAGCCCTCGTTTGGCTTCAAAACCACCTCAATTCTTCATGGCACCAATTCAACAAGGTGCAGGATACACCCCTCGTGACTTTTGGTTCATATTGGCATGATAACTTTACACAGTTGCTGCAGATCTGTTGGCTGCATATCCACAATGCAAATCTCAAAGCAGTTTGTGAGATACTCAGACTAGCCTGTCTTAGCTTAGCTTGAACCTAAGCAGGTTATCTTGACCATGCCTACATATCTAAATGCCATAGTTACTACCATGTGATTGGTCGATCACATGGTGTAAGTACAAGAGAAACAAAAAACAGTTCTGAAAAGTTAGTCTAGACTATTTTCAGCTATTGTTTTTACAGTGGTGTGAAAAAGTGTTTGCCACGCAGACCATTTTTCTCTTTCTTATGGTGAAGTCATGAATACTGACCTTAACTGAGGTAAGTGAGGTCTGCAGTTCTTGGGATGTTGTCCTGGGTTCCTTTGTGACCTCTTGGAAGAGTCACATCTGCTCCTGAAGTAATTTTGGTCGGCCGGCGACTCCTGGGAAGGTTCACCGCTGTTCCCTGTTTTAGCCATTTGCGCATAATGGCTCTCAGCATGGCTGACTGGAGTCCCACAGCTTTAGAAATGGTTTTTCCAGACTGAGAGATCCTAATTACTTTATTTCTCATTTGTTCAACTCATGTTCCATCACACTAAATTGTCAAATTGTAACAACAGACTTGTAGAAAGTGTCATCTTCTTTTATTAATGCTCCTTCACTTTTATTTATTTTGACAACAAAATAATGAGTACATAAAAACCTTATTACTGCAGTATCAACTGAAAAACAATAGTGGTGAATAAGGTCATGTCTCTTGTATTCTGTCAGGGATTTAGGGGAATTTAATGTTGTGCATAATGAAACTGAAGAAAGAATTACGTACTTTGGAAGTCATCAGAAACTTTTCTGCAATGTTTCTGGTGATTGGCTTTCTTAAATTATGGGTGTGTGTCAGCACAGTCGACCTTTAGAGATTCAGGTGAGCTTAAGGTGAGGCAAGGCTTTGAGAAAGGGGTGGTGTTTTCTGACTTATCACTAGGTTTGCTTTATGAGTTGGCCCGATGTAAAGTAGGCCATTAATTTTAAACTCAGTCTTAACACAAAGTGTAACGTGTGCAAGCTGGTTTTATTTGTGTCACCTCGGCAGTACCAATGTCTGATTTAGAGCTAACCTTTGGAGCATTTACAGGTTGTAATACATAGATGGAAGCTTCGTGTTCTAACGCTTTTCTCAAAACTGAGGCAACATGAACTACTACTGCATATATTTAGCAAATCTAAATTATAGATGTGTATAGAATGGAAATCTTTGCTGAGCGGCAGATGAGAATACATTTTTTGTTTGCTGAAATGAATCCAGATATAAACTGATGATAAGAGGGCAGCTGGAAATGCTTTTTAGATGAACTGCAGCGTCTTTTTCAGACTGCCCAAAAAGCCTGGTTGGTCAACAAAATTAAAAACCTTTCTTGTTAGTGGAAGAAGAAGAACAAAAAATTAACGTAGCTCCCGCCATCCCTTCAGTCCCTTTGGGAATGAATGGAAAAGATGGTTTTGGAGCAAAAGCTGAGGCGTGGGCTGGAAGAGCAGAGCGCCAAACCTCAGCCACCGCCGTCAAGCACGGCTCAGTCTCAGAGGGAAAGAAGTGGGAGGCAGTGAGGGGAGTGAAAGCAGAGGTAAAGGAGGGGTGAAGCAGGAAATGAGGCACAGGGGATTTTTTTTTTTTTAACAGCCACGGCAGGATTAAGGCTCTATTTGTCAAGTTACTTTGCGTGAAAAATTATTTATTGCATACTGCCCTAATTATTATCCAAGTTCCTAAGTTAATAAAAAAGCACTAATCTCTGCAGATAAAAATGGTTTGTCAGCGTGTTATGAACTATATGTTCATCGACTATGACAACACAATCAACATATGAAAACAAGCCTGATCAAAGTAAACTTTCAGACTTTTGTACATTTCAGAATAAACTTGTTAAGAGGCAAACTGTTCACCCAAATCTTTCAGCTGGAATCATCACAGGTTTAAAGGAGACCAGTCAGTGAGGAATTAGATGGTTTTAACAACCCCAAAGCTATGAAAAGGGAGCCCATTCTCCTTTTCATTATTTTCATTCATATACAGAAAGCTGCAGTGAAATGTCTCAAAATAAGAAGGGCACACATGAGTAATCTCAAATCACTCAAAGATGTCAACTCTTCTCGTACGTCAAGAGACAAGGGCCGGCTCACTGCTTTTGCATAGCACTGTATGGATTGTTACAATGGTGGAAGCTAATATTAAACATGGCCACAGTTTAAATCATGTCAGCATATGTACAATCAGTGTTGGTTGCAACCACTGTTTGCTAGGAAAACGTGTATTCCTCAACTTACCGGCAGTGGTTCTTTGACGTTTTCCGCCGTTGCTGGGTGAAATCATTGCATGAAAGCTGAAAAGCACCAAAAGCCTCCTAGCAATGTCTTCGATTGCTAGCAGACTGTCATGGTTGTCAGTAGGTTTTCATGTTTGTCAACAAATACTTGCCAACTACTAGCCCAGAGGTAGGAAAATGCGGGAAAAGTGCAACACAAGCAGGAAGCTGGTTTGCAAGTAAAAATTGTGCCTCCATCCTGCAGCCAACATGAGGGGCAAGTTTTACTCTGAGTACAAACAGTCTCCATTTGGAATTTTCTTAGTTTTAGACGATTGAGATGATTGAGACTCATTTCCAGTTATTGCAAATACTTGACTGCAGTTCTTGATGCTTAAGTTGCGATCAAGAACTGGAAGTTACTAGGTTTAGCAAGGGATAACCTTTTTTTAAAACAAAGGTCAAGCTAGGTGTGGATAACTTTTTTCGCTTATTAAATAAAATCATAATTTGAAAACTGCATTTCATAATTATTCGGCTTATCTTTGAATAATATTAAAATTAGTTTGATGATCTGAAACATGCAATAACAAATTAGCAAAGGGGGATAATACGTTTTCACAGCACTATATGTCTGCAGCAATTGTTAGAGAACAAAGCAATCACAAGGAAGTTTTTGCCAACCAGTTGGGGAAATACACATTTTTCCATAGTGATAGGTGGTTGCCAGGGAGTCACTGATTGTCTGTAGACCTGAATGACTTTGACTTGAGCAATCATTTTCCCAGCAATTGCCATCAGCCTCCAGCAACTACCTGATTATACCAATTGGGGAATGCACGTTTGTTTCCCTATTGCTGGCTAGTTGTGAGATGGTTGCAGACCACTGTGTCACAGCTTGAGTGACTCCGGCCTTTTTCACGCTTTCGTACATTGTCACCATGGTTGTTACATGTCTAAAACAGCAGACAAGTTGACATCACACAATTAGTGGTCATGTGTACAGAAGCCCTGCCCATCTGCTGTTCAAACCTCGTCTTTCAAACCAAACTAGAGAAAGCTGGCTTAGAGAAGTGATCTAAAACTGTTAAGTAAGGCTTAGTTTGAACTGTGGCTCATGTATATCTACTCTGGTAGAAATAACAGCTTTCCTTTAACAATTTTCTCTTTTATCCACATACAACCGATAAAAAAAGAATTTATGGACAAAATTCTAGAAAGAATAAACAGCGCATCCTTTCAGATTATCAAAATATTTATAGTGTTACATTTAAATAAAATTTTTTTGAATGTCTGACTTTCATTTTCAGATGATTGAGAAACAGATAGAGACAGTTACTACAAATCTAATCTAAGGAAAAGGAAAAACAGCAATTCTATAATCACAAAAGCACTTCTGATAAATGTACTAATCATCGTTTCTCCAAGGAAACAGGTAGCAGAGGTGGGAAATCACCTCTCTTGGAAGAGAAACTTTCCCAAACTGTAGATCTGTACTGTGTATTCCCCTAAAAAACAGAACTATAATGTTTTTGTTTTTTTTAAAATAAAGGCCGGCAATACATAGAATAAGTGATGTTTCTGAAACTAGCAGAGTGCTGAACAAATTTATTAGACGACCAACCAATGTACCACTTTGGTACTTAAAAAATGTTTTTTTATGTTTCTGTAATGGTTAATCCACAACTATTACAAGCTCCAAAAAGTATATTTTGAATGTTGAAACATAATTACTGCTGTTATCCATAAACTTCCAAAGTTACGGTTTTACAAAAAAGAAAATTACAGTGGAACCCCGGCTTACGAAGACCCCATGTAACGAAAAATTCAAGTTACGAAGGCACTTAACGGCAATATTTTTGCCCGTGGTACAACAAAATGCCAGTGTAACGAAATCCGTTTGCGAAATGCATTTCGCTGTTCCACGTGAAAGACGTATTGTTGTTGCAGTGTGCTATTTCGTGTGCTTTTCGTTTGCAATTAGCCTATCGTTCATTCATAATGGGGCCGGCATAAGGCATAAATATTAGCGAGTTTAAAAAATTGTTAAAATATCATTGCACAGTGTACGTACGTACATTAATTAACGTAAATGTAAGTTTAGTTTTAATGTTTAGAATTAAATTCCATAATGTTATGTACATGTACACGTATGTATGTATGCATGCCTATGTATGCTTTCTTCAGCCTCCACCAAGAACTTCGTTTTCAGCCAGCATCGCCTCGCTCAAAAGGCGATGGAAAAAGGTGCTTTGACTTACTTAAAATTTTGACTTACGAAAGACCCTCTGGAACTAATTAATTTCGTAAGTCGGGGTTCCACTGTATTATTTTTTGATCAAGAAGCAAAATTACAGTTATTTACTTGTATTCCCGAACAGAGTGTTTGAATGTTGTGCTTGATCAATTTCCAAATCCCCAGAGAAGTCCAGTGTGCCGGCTCAAATCTTGGGCAATAGAAATGTGAATTTTGTTCTTTATTTCCAGAATTAAAAAAACAACATGATTTCCAGCTTTAAACTGATTTTTGAAGTTTTTGTTTTTGCTTTAAGTGGCCTAAGAAAATATCATAAATAAAATAAAAATACATTTCCTAAGCGCTGTAAGTAATCCCAATAAAAAAAAAATGAAATAAAAGTATATGGTATAAAAACAGTGGAAACTTTAACCTCCAAAACACATCCAGTCTTAAAATAAGTCAAATGTGGTTAGCATCTCTGCTCTTTGTTCTTGAAGCTTATTTAAGTGTATTAACGGTTTATGATGTCAGTGAGAGTGGTCTTACTTTCAGTCGAGGGGTTCTGTCTCAGCTTTAAACACTGTGGTAACCCATTTATCAGAAAAGGGCTGATCACTGATTCAATCGCTGCTTCAAAGTGGGGCATAATTAGGTTGCAGTCAAATTACAGGCATTTTACACTGTCTGACATACTACACAACCCCTTTGATGTAATATTTTTGTAGATTTTCTTTTTTTTAGCAATCCAGGTTAGAAAGAAATAAAGAAAGCTTTGTTATTAGGTTATACATCTTTGGAAAATATCAACTGCTTTTTTAAGGTTTCTTTTATAAATTAGAAACTGTAATGTTTGTTTTTACCAAGCATTTCGATATTATTCTGTGAACCCCCTGCATGTGTCTCACTGGGCTGGTAAAAATGTACAATGCACCTAATTCCCTGGAAACTTTTGCACATTACACAACCTATAGTTTCCAGAATGCTGGGCTCTTCTGTGTTATTTTACTTCCTCACATCTGTTCTGAGTATTTTAGATCCTCAGACAACCTCTCTTTTATTTCCTGGAACTACAAACCTCCAGTTCCCCATCAGCTCATTAAGCAGTGACCACTATGCTGGGGAAATGACTATTTCAATATTTAGGATACATGCAACATATTGTAGTTCTAAGAATACCAAATGGTTTTAGATAGTTTGCATAATTTGTGTGGCGGGAAATTCTCCACCTGCTCCAAGAGGGCAGAGACATTTGGCAATCTGAGCCCATTGGTTATCATTTCTACATCATAAATCTGTCAGAATATAATGCGATGTTTGAGGAAAAAGAAAGCCTCGAGGAACAGGACAATGTAAAGACGTGACACGCTGAACTAGTAAAGCACTAAAACACACACTGACACATACACACAAAGAGCGGCGGCAACCACAGCACACCAGGAAAAACATATCCAGATGTTCTCCTCATAGGCTCACCAACCCCCTCCCACCACACACACACACACACACACACACACACTGAAGCATAGCAGTTATTGAACCCACTCTTTCAGCCCCTCCTCTCTCGCACTGGTGCTCCTGGCAGGCTGTCTGGTTGAGGCCCATAGTAAAGGGAGTTGTTTTCTCTGGCTGGAGTGTCTCTCTGAGAGTGCGTATGTCTGAGCATGTGTGTGTGTGTGCATATATATGTGTGTCCCCGGGCCCCAGACAGGAAGGAAGAGAGTGGGCCCGGCATTGCAGCTCCAGAATTCCGGTTTTGTTTTTCTTCTTTTTCCATTAGTGCAGAGCCCGAGCCGGGTCTTAAAGAAACAGGCATTAATATTTTCCCTTCTCAATGGCACAGCCATGAGTCCTCCACAACGACCTCGAGATGACTCATTACTGTATATAATCATATTTCCAGTTTGTTGAATTAAAAAAAAAAAACCCAAAACACACACACACACACAAAAAACAAAACAAAAAAAACCATGGATCTGTTCTTTGAAAAATCACAGTGTGCGTCTAAGCGCAGCCTCGGGCACATTTTCAATGAAGCATCTAAAAATAAAAATACTGATCCAGCATCAGCGCTCAGGTTACGTAAAATACTCGGGGGGGAACCGAAGAATTTTGGACACAAGCGGGGAAGGAGCATTCACCCCCATACTTTAAAAAAAATTAATCATCGCTCAAACTGTGGTAAAGAACGGGTTGAAAATTACTCGCCATGAGCAATGGATGACACCGCTCACAGCTCATGATCCTCACATTTCTGCTCAGCACAACAAAGACAGGGAAGTCATGACTTCTCTGGCAGTAACTTTAGCTCTCCCAACGAGAAAATGACCAGTCTCTTAGTAATAGCCTGTTACATTTTTTTTTCTACAAAGCTATAAAAATGGTACTCATTATAACGAAAAGGGAACCAGAAATATTTCATCACCTAACTTTGGCTTTCACGCCACACTTGAGAAGTGAAAACATTTATTAAAAGTCTGTTTTCAGTGGATAAAAGTTTTATTGACAGAACAAAAAGAACCAATGTAAAAAGCAGCATTACTTTAACATAAAATATGAGGTCTGGCATCATTTATAGTCACCATGAAAATCAACAACCTGTTATCTTTCAGTACTTGCTGGAGGCACTAAAGAATGGTAATTTCAGTAAAAAAAACAAAAAACAAAACCTATCACCAGATGCATTGTGTAATTAAAATAGAAATAGTAATAAAAATGGCCTCAAGCTTGTCAGCTGGAAACATTCTCTCACCTTAAACTAAATAAAGGCACTGTGGGGGCCCTGTAAACGTTACCAGAGAACAAACGTCTTGAGTAACTGTCTTAACGCAACAGGATCATTGAGCCACATCCTTCCTTTCAAAAATGACAAATATGACTGATGGTTACACAAATATGCACTTTTCGGTGAAAAAAAAAACCCCCAGTGGCTAATGGCCTCCTGCACAATATAGACTGGGTAAAAACATACACACTGTGCACAAGTGTCAACACCTGTACAGGCAGCCATTACGCTCAATCGCACACAGTGTGTCACAGCGGTAAAGTGGGGTCTTTTTGTCAGCAGGAAAGCGACTGCATGCTCAGCACTGCTGTACTGAAACTTTTCTAATATTCAACTCCTTCACTTCTCATATCTCTTTTCAACACAGCCAGACACAGTACATCAGCGGGAAGGCTCAGTGTGCATTTAAGGTTCAGTCCTTGCTTTCAGTGTGATCAAATGGCAACGGTGTATGGTGTTGATGCAACCACACTTCCCCCCTCCAACAACACAGATCAATGTGTCTCTGGTACCACTAACGTTAAGCCTCCTCGCTTCTCTGGAGATGTAGACCGATTTCCATTTGGTTCTCCAAACACTCCTTGAGCTTATCCTCCGTCAGCGTCAGCCGCTGCTCCAAGATCGAAACCGTCTGGAGGAAGAAGAGAAGACAGGAGAGGATAGGAACAAGACAAAGAAAGGAGATGTATAAGAGAGAAAGAGCATGTCAGAGAGGGCTGCACAGCATCAGCCTGACAGTAATGACTATATAATGGTTGTGTTTGTGTGTGTTTGAGACAGATGTTGGGCGAGCAAAACAATCCAGCTGATTATCGTAGCAAAATCTGCTGCACGAACTGAAAACACTACAGTCTCTGTGTCTGGCACGCACTCTCTCTTGTTCTCTCTCTCACACGGTTGCATAAACACACTTACTCACACAGAGAGTACAAGAAACTAGCTTTCCGATTCAGGACGGGAATGTGTGGGCAGTGAGATCACAGTGCGACATACTTTTCTTTTGACCACCCTCCAACAGTGGCAGTAATTGTGGCGTATTTGTTCCCGTACATTCGAGCGCAGTGTCATCCGAGCCCATTTATGAGAGGGGCCACCAGTTGTAATTTCCAGAGGTGTCACCATTAAAATGAAGACACTGCTCAGCATGGGTGCGACTGACAATGTCGGAGGTTTTGTGTTAATGTGAGAACTCACATTAGACATTATGAACTTCATATCGGCTTCTGATATAAATGATGAAACGCTTAATTCTACTTTTTAAAAGTTTTTATATGACAAAAAACCCCAACTTCCAACAGCAGTCAGTAACAGCCTCAAAACTGCAATTCCAAAAAACCAACAAAAAATATGGATAAAAGACCCTCGGGGGAGTTATGAAACAGCAAGTCTGCTCGTCTACATGATCAGGCAAGAGTGAAACAACAAAATATTCGAAGGAAACCGGCATTTTTATCTCATCAGTGGCCACTGATGTTACTGAACCTGTTCTAAAAATTCTCAAGTGTAACATAGCTGCATGCACCAAAGAGGGGTCCAAGTGATTCAGCAGGGCTCAGTCGCCATGGCAACTTAATCTGGTCATGTTAAAAGCGTGACTTTGTGGACTGAAAGAACAAACATGTTTTTGCTTATTGTAGCACCTCCCAGTGGTCAAATTACTTTTTTTTTTTGGTATAATCTAATTATTTGGTTTGGTGTCAAAATAAATGACACAGTTGCTAAGATATGACCTCATTTCCTGTTTGGCAGCATTGCCGGAAAGAAGTTCAATCAGCTGTAAAATCGATTTGATCATCTAAAATCCACCTGAAAACTTGGCTGAAGAGTAAGGATGACAAATTTGGAAACCCTGTGGGTACACAGGCAGCTTTTCTAAAGTACAGACACACAGTCAGTGTACAACAAACAGGCTTAAAGCAGCAACATTGCCTGAAGAGATCTGACTGTACTCAACACAGAACTGAAAGAAACTAAAGATCAATAGCTGATGTCTTTGCTGTTCTGTGTGTGTGTGTGTGTGTGTGTGTGTGTGTGTGTGTGTGTGTGTGTGTGTGTGTGTGTGTCAGTGTGATTTTTCAGTGCACTGTTGTCTTTTCTTCATAGCTTCGCAAAATATATGTGAGGTCACTTTTACATTTCTAAAATTGTTTGTTCAGATATACATAAGTGTATTGCAATACATGTGTACTTTTATAACAATGTACAGTACAATTATGATACATTCGCTTAATTTCTACATTAATATCTGCAGGGCTTAAACTTAACTCTGACAAAACTCAGCACAAAAGCCTGCTCCATGTTTGTGCATCTCCAAGAAGGAAAAGAGTTAAATACAGAATTGGGTGAAAACATGATTCCATATACTTGGGAAATGCTGGATAACCCAGTATTTTGTCATGGTTTTAGCTTTTCCTAGAGACCGTCAGACCTGTGTAGTCATACAGAAGGTTCTCAAATGTACTAAAAGACAAAACCTAGTTAGCTCTTACACACACCTAACACACATCTTACACAACCCTACTGGATACAGGAAGGCTTTGAATCCTGGTTATTACAGTAATGCAACTGGATGAACTTTTCATCCACTGTGCTTTATCTCAATGACTTTCTGAGCTAAAATGGATTATGTATGAAGGAGAGTTCAAACACAGGTGGAGCACAGAGTGCAGCTCACTGCGCTAATGCTACAACAAAAACAAAACCCAGTTCTCCAACCAGTGGTAAAGCAGCCATACACTGTGTTTTTTATCTTCCCCTGCAAGCATAAAAACCTTGTTACAAAACTGTAATAAATGTCATTTAATGGATAATTAAACACAGGTCTTTTTTAAAGGCAAAAAGTCTCAGGAATCAAAAAAATAAGAGATAAACTACCTTCAAAATCATGTGGCAAAGTAGCCTTACCCAATCTCCAGTTTACTCTGGCATTCAAGTGCCTTTCATTCATTCAAATCAGCTGTGAATGCACTGAAAACATATATAGTTTTTGTTTTAAAGTCTAGATTTGTTTAATTCTTTTCGGTTTCTCTTTGCGGTTTGCCAAGCACTGTGAATGTCCTCTATGTTGGAAAAGCGCTACACAGACAAACAGCCCTTGGCTTGTAATTCTAACTATGAGGTGTAATAAACAAGGATATGAGTCTAAATATGATTCATAGAGATCTCCTTGGCTGTTTGCTTATTTTACAAAAGATAAGACGATGAAAAAAAGCAGGCAGAGCACCTTTTCTACTCCAACTGTCTTATAGAAAGTAAGCAGCATTTAAAAATCTTTTTGAAAAGACATCTGAGCTAAATGCTACAACATAGCTTCTTTTTTTCAAATCACGAAAAAAATGACAGTAATTCTGAATGAGTCTTCTGTAAACAGTTAAGTGGCAATCCTGCATCTCTTACATAACTGTTTTACTGAGCTAATGTTGCCTGGTGACAAACATAATCACAGCGACTAAGCAAATCTGGATGGAAGGGCTTGGCAACAGAATTTGGTTGAGGGCAGAAACAATCAAACAGTAAACACAACATCCCCAGACAGATTAGGCACTCTAGGTTTGGGCCAGTAAGAGCATGTAAGTATGTCAGCATGTCTCGACCTGTAATTGTACGGTATGCTGTGCTTTGTGCCAGTGAGGGCAATTTTGAAATTACTAAAAAGCAGCACAGAGATGAGTCACTCACAATATTTAGCAAAATGTAACCAGCAGTGGATGAGATGTGACACGCACATGGATAAATGAACAGGCACAATTAAAGACATGAGCAAAGATTTAACACACTACTGTACAAAACTCTTGAGCTTCCCCTTGTTTTTCATATTTTGCTTCTAAAGAGATGGACTTATATTCTTTTTAAAGTGGTCTTGAGCAACAGTTCTCCAAGTTTTTTGGCTCAGGCTTTCCAAAGTTTTTCCTTTGAACTTTGAATGGTTTTTCACTCATTTTCAGTCCAGTTCTCGCACTTGACCATTTTTAGAGGAATGTTGTTTTTTGTTTGTGTTTTAAGACACTAAACACTGACCTATGAATCATTCAAGCATGAAACGGCACCCAATGTAAGGGATGAACCAGTGTTGCGTCTACACATAGACAGGGAACCAGTTTGGTTCAGAACCAAAGGCACTTTTTGTTACTAGCAGCCTGTTGCAAAAACACAGAACTTGTTCCATTGGGGGAAAAAGGACTGAGGTATGCCAAGTGAATAGAGCTCAGGAGAGAGTTAAAACAGTGAGCATCTCACGCTTTCTTTAAAACACAGTGGAGGCTCTGTCATGTCTTGGGGCTGCATTTGAGCCAGTGTCGCTGGGGATGTTTTTCAGAATTGATGGAATTGTGAAAGCCGAAGAAAAAGTACAGCCAGATATTGAGCCACCATGAGATATCATCTGGAAACACCTTGGCAGTGGCCTTATTTTTCAGCATGACAATGATCACACTGTCAACGCAGTAAAAGCATGCCTGGATAGAAAAATACACAATGACACACTATCAGTCATGGATTGGCCTTCCCCAGAGTTATTGAAGCAGTGTGGGATCATGTTGACAGAGAACAGAAGAAAAGGCAGCCAACATCCAAAGAAGAGCTCTGAATGTCCTTCAAGAAGCCTGGAGAGCTATTCCCGAAGCGTACATAAAGAAATAACCAGAAAGCTCACATATGTCGATGAATTGCTTCATCTATTTCCTATACAGAGAAATGAGGGATGGCTCAAGACCAGTTTTGGGAAGGTTACTTTTAAAATGTATTCCACTACAGATTACATGCCACAAAATATATTTTGTAACGTATTCCGTTACGTTATTCAATGAGAGTAACATATTCTGAATACTCTGGCCTTGAGGCGACTTTTGTTGTGATTTGGCGCTATATAAATAAAATTGAATTGAATTCTGGATTACAATATTTTATCAAGCTTTTTACAACTGCATGAATGTACTATTGCTGTGTGATTTATTACTATTACTGAAGGTTACTCGCCATACCAATAACAACTAGATTTTTAAATCTTAATACAAAATGAGCAATAGGGGGGACATTAGGTAAGGCTGCACTTTTAGCAGCGATCTCGTGTACAAAACTATTCTGCACGTATATAAAACAGGTCCGCGGCTCCGAACCGTAGTAAATGGACGTCTGGCTAATATGTCAGGTCCCGTGTCAGGCTCGTAACTGAAAACTAGCTTTACTTTGTTGTCTGGGTCAACTTTGCCTGCGAGAGACAGAGAGAGGCTTTGAAAGGCTGCTCCAATGGAACTTATCGTTTCAGAGAAAAACACGAAAAAAGTGTACAGTTGAGTCTTAATAGCTTACTTACAACTGGGCTACACTGCCTTCATATTAAATAATTTTTTGAACAATAATTTCGTCACGTCATTATGCGGGCTGCAAGTAGGGGTGATATAGGCCACGAGATTGAGACACAGGCTTTAGAGCCTCAATGCGTGTTTTGTTTGGGTTTCCACCGGCGTGGAATTACCAAAAATAGAGAGGGCATAGCCTGATATATGAAACAGGAAAAAATTGCAGTGTAATCCATTTATTTCAACAAAGTTACTGTATTCTGAACACCACCTTTTTAAACTGTAACTGTAACAGAATACAGCTACTCCTATTTTGTATTTTAAATACGTAAGGCTGGTACATGTACTCCGTTACTCCTCAACACTGCTCAACACTTTTGCACAGTCTTTCACTCTATCATTTGCTACAATTACGATATTGCTTAAAAATATGTGACTAAATGACATGTGTTGCTGGATAAGAAAACATTTTTTAAAATTCATCACCTGTCTTTTCAGTCTTATCATCGCAAGACCTAGATGATGTAGGATAAAGAAAGGATGTGAGCGGGTGAGAACAAGAGAGACTCGAGATGACTGCAGATGACTTAATCTACTTCATTTTGGCATGTGGAGAACAGGTGTTTCAGTGGTTGAGCAAATACCTGTGAAACCAAAACACTAACTCCATTTTCATGCAACGGTGTGACGAGTGGAAGGTATTTCATGCAGGCTCCCCACATCTATGTGGGTGTTAAATAAAGAGCTGAAGTCATGGTGCCTTGTCCAGACTAGCCCCAGTCCTGCTAACTATGGTAGCTCATTACAAACTCATCCTCCTCCTTTATGAACAACCTGAACACGTTAGTGGGGTTGACCATCCAAACTTTAAGTTTAAACTGTGTCCACGATAGAAACTCAGAGACACTCTTTTTTTGTCAAATTTTTCCGATTTTTATTTTTTTAGAGGTTCAGTCCTGCAATTAATGCAGATTTCAACATTATGCACTCCACACTGTATATAAATGCCACTTGTTTTGCACATATTCAACTCTGTATATTTTATATATTTTATTATTATTATTATTATTATTTTATTATTTTATTTTTTACTATTTAATTTGTAAAAATGTGTATACACACACACACACACACACACACACACACACACACACACACACGTAGGAAAATATTTAGTATACACATCCAGAAATGCATACACTATTATATATTGTACATATATTTATTAGTTTCAGGTTGGCCATTCTTGTATTTTGCTCGTTTGTGTTGTTGTGTTTGCACATCTCTGTTGCTTGTGGGGCTCGCACACAAGAATTTCACTCGCATGTGCTGTGCCAGTGTGCCTGCACATGTGATGTGACAATAAAAGTGATTTGATTTGATTTTGATTTGATTTAAAGATGTTTGAGCTGACTTGCTCTTTAACTTGCCTCTGAACCTCGCCTCTTTTATGGTGCTTCCTAAAGCCCACTATAAAAGAGAAATAATAAATAAGCACCAATGCGAGGCTGTTTTTTTAAAAGAGGCTGTGCAGGTTTTCCCAGTTCTAAAACAACTCAAAACTTTGTCTTTCTATTATGAACCAAACGACTTTAGCTCAGAGAAGTTCCTACACGTTACAGAACTCCCATTTTAATCTCATCACTCCTCTGCTGACTCCACAGAGCTACAATATGAATAAACAAAAACATGTTGATGCAGGAACTGACAAAGACTATTAAAACGCTTAGTCTCTGATAGTCTAAGATACACATCACGAGGCACTGAGTTCAACACTGAGTGGGCGAGTAATGTTTTCTTTTGGGTAGTCAAACTAGATAAAATCTCCTGCTATTTCATGCGTCGTGTGAGATGTTGCATTTCTGCTTTCTCTCCTTCCGTCAACCTGCCTCCCCTTTCCAGATCAATACTACCCTAACCTGATATGGCTCCCTGTTTCTCAGCCAAGCCAGCTATTGGTGTCTCTCTGTGTGTGATTTTTGCACGTGTCCCCAGGCAGCGGCAACATAATACAGGCATCTAGTTTTCATGTGGAGTGGAAACCAAATCTTTATGCTCCTAAAAATAGAAAGAGCTGTTTTTCTTTCCT
This sequence comes from Maylandia zebra, assembly GCF_041146795.1. Taxonomy (NCBI): domain Eukaryota; kingdom Metazoa; phylum Chordata; class Actinopteri; order Cichliformes; family Cichlidae; genus Maylandia; species Maylandia zebra. Next base: position 24,147,156 of record NC_135171.1, on the reverse strand, counting down.
TTCCAGAACACATTATGTTCTCCAGTGCCCTGAGCATTACTGGGATCTTTTACAAAGTCTTTCAGGTTTGTTATGACCTGTGCTAGAAGAGTCTGAAAGTCAAAAGAAGGCAAACTAGTGCTGGTTCAAGGTGGAAAAGTTGATTCTTTCCTCTAAATGAGGTTATTAAATACACCACGACCACATGAAAAGAACAGGAAAAACATACATTAAAGTAGAAACTACAAAGTTTAAAGAAAGGAACAATAGCCCACAAAAGCTAAATGATGGGGATAAAAAGAAAATCAAATCACACTAATAATCAGCAGGTGTGGGGTGTGTATACATATCCTCATCTAAACCATTTTGTTGGCAGAAAGCCACCAAATAGCCCACCAGGTAAGACTAATGTTTGTAAGACAGCATAAAGCTCAAAGAGTAGGCAAAGGATTTTTTGTTTAAGAGACATGGCAAACTTTAACTCTATGTAAAAAGCAGGAGGACATGAGACTTTAAACATCTGTCTGTAAATCATGTTATGAGACACGTGTTTTGCTACTTATTATCACTAAATGAAAGGATTAATTTGGCTGTAGGTCAGGTGGTAGTGTGGGTCATCTACTAATTGGAGGTTGGTGGTTCGACGCCTGGCTGCTCCAGTCTTGGAGAGTGCAAAACACTGAACTCAAAGTTTTTCTGAGATGCGTTCATTGGAGTGTGAATGTTAGATAGGAAGCACTTAGACACAGAAAAAATTACCTGAATGGATGTGCATGAGGCATGCTGTATAAAGCGCTCTGAGTGCTCCAGTAGAGGAGAAAAGTGCTACATAAGAAACAGCCCATTCACACTGACCTGCAGAATCCTGAATTACATTCAGTGACATATAATTCACAGTTTCTTTGAAAAAAACAAAAACAAAATCATCATCCATCCATTTTCTTCTGCTTATCCAGTTCAGAGTCATGGCAGGAGTGGAGCTGGAGCCTATCTCAGTTGTCTGAGGGCAAGAGGCGTGGTACACCTATATATATGAAACTACAGCCTGACTATTTTACGTGTCCATCAACTGCTAGTTGTTTTTAATCCTAACACGCATTTGTTCCTTATAAGCAAAGTATGACTTCTTGACTTATGGTCAAAAATGTGTTATGTAAGTCTTAGCGCCCTTGATCTTTGACCTTAAAATTCAAAAAAAGTTCATCTCTGAGTATAAGTCCACATTCCTGCCAAAACTTCTTCCACCAAAGAAGATCCTGCCAGGTGTTCCTGACATATCAGGGTGATGGACAGGACTGAAATAGATGAAGAGATGAAGGGATGAAAGCACAACCCCAAAGCATATTGCCTTCGGACATGGGTGTTGACGGCCCCTAACCATCTCTCAGAGTAAACTGATGGCTTAACATGAACTTTTTTTTAAATGTAGGAGTCCAGAATCTAAGGGATAAGGTTCAGAGCAATACAACATATGCTAATACTTTTAACATTTTTTTAGGCAAAGAGTCAGCTAAAAAAATAAAATAGTATATTTAAGATTTTAACAAATACAAGTTTATTAATACGACACTAAACTACTGGTACCAAAAAGCAAATACGGGCCTGTATACTGACACAATATTGTTGTTAACAGACTGCAAAACATGAATACAGCCATTCCTTATCCCAAACCCAGTTTAACCTTTACAAGTGTACATCTGTTCTCTCTTAAAATCAGTTTAAATTCATTTGATTATTTCCCTGAGATACTCGAGGTAGTAAATCGAGCCTGTCATGAGCAGCTCTCAGCGACATGGCATAATTTTCATCTTATAAATCAGATTTCTTCAAGTTCCTCATTATCAAAAATACTGGAAAGAATTTAAATTCCTCAGAAAGAGAAAAATAAAGGTTTCCTTAGAGAACAGCGGTTTATGTTCGAGAGGCCATTCTTCACAGAAACTGATTAAAAATATTGTGAGAAAGTGCTCTCAGGGAATTTACAGTCCATTAACATGTTCCTTTCACATTCTCCTAATATTCCTTAGAGCTTCAGTTTAGCGTCTTTAACATCAATTCTGTGCTCATGGTCATGTGGCCGTAAATGTACAAACAAAACACTGATCAAAAACTAAGAAAATGTAAAAAGAAATAGAATAAGGTTAGTTAACGAAGAGTAAAAACTAAAACTGAGACTGTCAATAGATTTTAACCATCTTATATCGGTTTCTGGACACACATTATTTTTCTGTTCCTGAACATGATCTCTCTCCAGTCTCATATGAACACATTCATGTTCACAGACACAAATTTATTTTTTTTTTACTTTTCTTACTTACTTAAAAAAGTCCATATGTTCCATGTGTTGGAGGGCGGGGCGGGGGTTGGTGGTGCAGTGAATCACTTTTGCTACTCACACCAGAGATCCAAGTACAACTCAGACATGTCACCGATTTTCATAAATCATTTGTATTATTTTTTAATATGTTATTAAATCACAACAAATCACACGGAAAGATTTGGTTAGTGCAAACAACTTAGATTTAGAAAAAGCTCATCGTTTGGTCTAAAGTACTTCTTCTTTTAAAGCTCTGTTTTCTTGGTTGCCATAGCGATACACTGTCTGGACAACAAACCTCCCACAGATACAAACTATACTTACTTCCTTACATTACTTAGAAATTTGTGCCGACTGTCAGGAAAAATAAAAACAGTAGAATTCACTTCCATAAACACAAACAAACAGACTGACTATGTCATATTTTGCTATGAAGCTGAACTCGATGGACAAACACGTAGAATAAGCAGAGAAAGAAAAATGTCATACAAAGAAGAGAACAGTTAACATGATAGCCATGAAATAATGTATCCTAATGCAAAGCCAGTGTATTAAAAAATCTTCCTGGAGATACAAGAAAAGGGCTGTTATAGGCTGTTTCCAAATAAATTTAATTTTCCAAATATCTGAAAGCCAACTGCAGGCTTTAATTGACATTTTCATACGGATCTTTTTCTTTATCCATTTCATCTGTCTATTTACTTGTTATTTAGACTGTCTGATTTTAAAAGGAGGTGGAAAATATGGCACATTATATGTAAATGTGACCTGATTTCAGCACAGATAAAAATTTAAAAAATAAATTAAGAGCGAAGAGAGGAGAGAGAAAGCGTTATGGCAGCTGAGAAATGGGAGGGGGCAGACAAGAGAAAAGCAGCTAACACAGCAGACTCTGAGCCTTTGGAAGATTCAGTTTAATGTTGAATTATTCATCATCTTTCCTCCCGGTCTCCTCAAGTATTAGAGTTACAAAGAAATGTAATGGTGAAAAACAGTGCTCGAAAAAAGATTTATAACGGAGTAGGACTATAGTGCCGAAATAAGTAATGTTGCCTTGTCAGTCGAATCTCCAGAGGATGGGCGGCAGTAGCTAAATTACACTTTGAACTAGCTAAGAAAGTAATACGAGCACCTTAGATTGTTTCAGGTCACATCTCTTTTCAACGACCAACGACTGAGCCTGCCTCAGACTTACTTTTTGTCCGGCTGCATTTAACATTGCATGTGCGCAGAGTCAAAGTTAAAAAAAATATTGGTCCAAGTGCTAACCCTCAGACTTCTAGTAGATACATGTATGGTCTTAATTTCACATTGCCACCCGCCTGGCAACGTGACAATACCCCATCAGGCATTTACAGATGAATGAATTCAAGCCATTTCCTTCATCTTTTTCAAACTTTGCACACGTTCCAAAGCCTTCCACGTTAAGACCTGTTAACTAAATTGTTCTTCTTTCCATTTTCTGCATTTCTTGAGATTCTTTTCATTTGGCTTTTAACATCAGCCTCAACAAGACTACTCTGAGTGTGACTTTGTGTGAATAAAGAAGGAAAACTTACATAAGTACTATAATTGAGTGCAAGAGTACAAGTTTGCAGCCCTGTGGAAAAACTAATACACCCTTACTGCTTCCATAGGAATTCAGAGGGTAAGTAGCAGCCAGGTGCTTCTAATCAAATTCACTTGATTAACATCATCAAGGAAGTGTGAGCACCTCTATAAAAGCTGAAGTCTGGTTAGTTTGCATTAATGTGTATGTTAACATAATGCTATCCCAAGGTCAGACGGTGCATTGCCCCTTTTAGCATGTTAAATGTTAAAGTTTGTGACAGTACAATTTGTGCAGGACAAAGCCTTTTCTCTCTAAAAAGAACATGGCAGCATGGCTTTGCTTTGCGAAGCTGCATCTGAACAAAAGACAAGAGTTGTGGAACAACATTCTTTAGATGGACGAGATCGGAGTAGAGATGTTTGATTGTATTGCGGGCCGCATTTTTAGCAAACACCTCATATCATTTATTTGGCAAAACAGCTAAAAAAAATGAGCAGAAATTACAGGGTATTTAGCAGTGGTTGGTATATACCACATGACCACAATGTCCATGATTTTACTGCTGGCCATCCAGACCTTGTTACATAATATACTGCCCTATTTTCTCCTTTTCGCAGTCACTGCCTATATGTTTATAATAAATCACAGGCTTAATATGGTGTGAAGAGAATGACTCTGTTCTGGAAATAATTGTAACTATTTGGGAAGGCCATTTTCTCCCAGTAACACCCAGAAAAAAGTAAGAAAAAGCTTACAGAAACCAAGATGCATTTCCTCTAACAATATCTAGTCCTAGAAATGACATCGCTCATGTTTCCACTAACCAAGAATGAAACAAATTTTCAAGAGAGCCGAATAGCAAACCAGATGCAGATGGTCCATCTGGTATCGGGGATGGGGTACAGTAGGCTTGAAAGAAAAGGCTGGCACCACCCCCTGGGAGGAGTCAGCTAGCTGCCTGGCAGTTCCTGCCCAATATTAAACGCTCCCACATGGTGAACTACAGTTTGAAGCTCAAGAAAGGATAGGTGAAAGAGCCAGCGCGAACCCTTTGACAGAAACACACGGATACAAGGAGTGTTTCTGTGTCTCTGCAAGGCCATTAAGTATTTACACTTACTATGCAAGAGTAAGACAGTAAGTGCTGCTAGCACGCATATATGAATGATGTATTTTCCTCAGAGTGCACAAGCTCGGAGCTGAAACACTGCATCGAGTACAGAGAAAGACCAAACATCTTTCTGCTGTCTCAGCTCCATCTCATTCAACTCTTTACATCTGTGTCCTCTCGGTGCCCTATTTCTTCTCTGCTGCCTCTTCCTCATTATTTTAGTCTCCTTTTTTTCAACCACATGACTAGGGATGGGTATCGTTTAGGTTTTATCTGATACCAGTACCAAACCGGTACTTTTGAAACGGTGCCGGTGCTCAAACGGTGCTCGAACCGGTGCTTAAAGAATGGAGAACACACACTTTGTCCAAAAACCTCTTATGTTTAGCTGATTTTTTTGTAAAAAGATAACAATGTTAGCCTTTTCTGCAGCTATAGGGGATATATGGTATCACTCTTGGCTGGAAGCAGTGCTTAATCAATGGAAAAAACACAAACTTTGTCCAAAAACCTCTCATGTTTAGCTGTTTTCCACTTTTTCTTTGGTCATTTTAGCCTTTTTGGCCAGGGTGAAGGGAGTATCTGCCATCAAACAAGAAGACAGCCGCATGTAACTACGATGATGTTTGCTAGTTCACCTTACATGCATTAATGTAATAACGTGGTTAGCCTACTCAATGTAAATTACACATGAACAACATTAAGCTACTCACGCAGAGAAGAACGGCTGCTGCTGCCATCATCATCCGTCATCATTTCTGCTACACTGGCAGGGCTACGGGCCAGGACTTTCCTCTTCGGGTTCTTGGGGGATGTTGCTAACTCCGGGTCCGATAACAGGCACCACACCCGCAGTAGATGTGCACGGTGTGAGGTCTCACAGCAAGCTATCAAATACGGCGCATTTCTCGGCTTAAAAAAAAAACCCCGCTATGTGTCGCCAGGTGTTTCATCAGATTCTTGGTGTTACCTTCTTTGCATAATATCAGCTTAAAGCACTTGTTGCAGGCTGCTGAGTTTGCATCTTTTGCTGTGAAGTACAGCCAGACTTTTGACCGCTTCGCCTTGGGCATTTTTAATCTGTAGCTCTGCTCTAACAGAACGTACGTACCTGGGCCCGCCTACAATCCCTGGAAAGGTAAAATGATTGGCTAGAATTCAAAGTGTATGACATCTCAGGGAAATAAAGCACCGAAATAAAGCACCGAAATGTGCGCTGCTTTTCGGTCTGGTTACTACCGTTTATGTCAGATACTGGTACCCATCCCTACACATGACAAGTTGTTTCTCTCACCTGCTGTCTTTGTACCTTGAACAATTTTATTCTGTTTAAATACGTTCAAACTCTTTTTTTGTGCCACAGGCAGAAGAAAGTTTCTTGTTTCTATATTTTTGTCTTGCTGTGTTGTGTTTCTATCAAATTAAACAGAGCTACAGGCATTTCATTTAATACTGTTTAAGTTCGCCTGCAAAGTGTTTCAAGTGAAAATTATAGATAAACTTTTTGCAGAGCCTTAAATTGTTTCTGACATTTATTCCCTGTGGCCTTTCAGTGTCCATCACTAATCGCATTTATGTAGTTAAAAAAAAGACAACAAAAAAAGGACATATATTGATAACAAACAGAGCTTGCGGAGTTTAAATTGGTTACTCCTCTTTTCAGCTCTTCCTTAGTGATCAATTTAAAGTCCTCCAGGCTCCGGTCTGGCCTTCACCAGATACAGAAAAACCTATGGTGTCTAAAAGGTAAATGGACAGGTTCTTGTATATTGCTTTTCTACTCTATTTTACTCTTTATAAATATATGTCTCACCCACTCACACACATATTCATACAAGCACTCTCTTCTACGTCTAAGTGCTTTCTGTGTAACGTGTACACACACACACACACACACACACACACACACACACACACACACACGCTCCAATCATCGCATCAGGAGCAGCTCGGGTATCAGTATTATGCTCAAGATACTGTACTTTGGAAAGCAGACCGCAGCACCCAGGAATCAAAGGGAAGCCAGGAATTGCATATATAACCCTTGTATTAAAAAAAGAGCTTATATATAGAGGAAATTGATGGCAATGACCAAATTGAATATAAAGGACAGATTTCACAAACAAACCAGAGCTTACTCACATCACAGAGACACAGTTTTTCTCAGCTGCCAGAGTTTAGCCATACAGCAAGTTTCTTTTTTTTTAAGCTTTTGCTTTGGAGGATGTTAAGTACAATTACATTTTGGAGCCCAATCTTAAACAGCTAATGCACAGATCCCCAGTCACCTTCTGTAGAGAATAACTGCTAAAATACTGAAACATAACAATAAATGTGAGGAATAAAACTAAACATAACTGCACAGCATTAGAAAACCAAACAACACTGTGAGGTTGTGGTGGGTTTTTTATGCTTCTTTAATGTCTCTGTACTGCAGGCTGTAAAGTAAATGATGCTTTTGTTCTGACGAGTGTGAGTAGGAGGCACAAAGTACAGTACACTCTGTCATGAAAGACCAGGACTACTTCTGCTTACCTGAGTGAGAATATCCAGTTGGCCTATAATGTGTTCCAGGGTGTTGGCTAGACCAGGTGGGACCCCTCCATCTGAAGCATGGGACTGTGCTTGACCCTGGGGTGAATGCTGCGGTAAACTCTGTGTTTGTGTCTGATGGGCAGTGGAGGAACTGATGCTGAGGCTTCCATTGGCATGGGAATGAGATGCTCTGCTCTGGATGCCAATCTGTCTGTAGCTCTGAGTGTGGGCAGCAGTTTGAGAGTCCTGCCTTTTAAAATGCTGAGCTGGATCAGAAGTCTGGAAACAAAGAGGACAGTGAGAGCTGTTAGAAACTTTGATATCTTGGATGTGTCCCTGTTGGGAAAGGGAGAATCTTTTCTGTTGTAGATTGTGCAATCTTTTAAAAAAGTTTAAATTACTTCGTGAAAACAAAATTGCTGCTCTGGTTGGCAGAAAAAAGTTTTAAATTGGAGACAATCGATGAATCGCCTACATCAAGTGGCAACAGCGGTAATATTAAATATTACATTTCCTGACAAAAATAAATCAACAAATATTTATATCAATGCAGGCTGAGTTTTTGCTCAATGTCGGATATTTGTCATGCATATTTACAGTAAAAGGGACCTCCCACAAAAAACACCACCTTATCTATACCTTTATGAAAACTGTTCTTGAGCTGAAATGAAGGCTACATGAAGTTTGGACGTCTATACCCATTGACTCTGCAGAAAGTTTGTGACCTCCGCGCACTATGCACCTCAGCATCTGCTGACCCCACTGCTGTTGTTCGCAATAGCTTCCACTCTGTTATAATACTAGGGTATTTCAAGATGGGACTTGTCGCATAAGTGGCATTCTATCACGATGCCACGCTGGAATTCCCTGATCCCCTAAGAGCGACCCATTCATTCACAAATGTTTGTAGAAGCAGTCTGCATGGCTAGGTGCTTGATTGTATACAGCTGTGGCCATGGAAGCGATTGAAACCACTGAATTCAACGATTTGGATGTATCTGTGAATACCTTTGGCAACATAGTGTAATTAAATAAACAAACAAACACCCAATGACTAGACCCCTCATCGTCCCCCTAGTTGACTGGCAAAATCTTTGGTCATGGGCAGACTTAGAGCTCATTTGGAGCTTAAAGGGCTTAAACATTACAGTCTGAATGGAAACCAGTGTTGACTCACTGCTTCACACACACACACGCCCACACACACAAAAGCTAAGTCTGTCGGCCTGCGTTGTGATTAATTCAATGAGGCACAAACACATGAAGCTCGGTGACCACATCTCTCCATCACCATGTCTACATGACTAAATTTGTCCACACATGTATACGTTTCATTATATTTCTGTCTGCCTTTGCAGACCTCTGACTGATTGCGTACACGTGTGTGTGTCTGTGTTTATGTATATATTGTGTCACCTGTCCTCCATCCCAGTGAGAGAGACAAAAAGTGTTTACCTCATCACACATGCAGACTGAAGCCTATTCACATTCAGCTCAAAATGTCAAACTGTGTTGTTCCTAAATGAGTGGAGCTGTCAGCGATCGCTTGGCTCATCACATCTGCCACAGACGTAGCTTATAAGAACAGCTAGAATAAAATGAGCATGGGTTCCCTGCAGTCATGTACAAAGAGTCCAGGAGATGATCCTTGAGTGAGTGGACCTGTCTGTCCATGTGTCATACTCACAATATCAGAAACATCATGCAAAGTTACTGTTGAAAAAGTGGCAGTGAGAGAAACTGTATAAAAGTCAGTAAAATATGATACAGGTAGCCCACGGATAGTGCGCCGCAAGATAAAACAATATGTAGAAGCTGTTACAGGCTGAGATTTTAAATTGCAGAAGAAGAACCCTCATCAACAATATTAACAGTTAATTGTAGCTTGTTTATACACAGGATATTTGATTTAGTCATTTTTAAAATGACTTAGCGCCTGTTAATCATATAGTTTGACAAATTTGCACTTTTTCCAGCTTGTTTCACCACCTGATGGGATTCACCAACATTTTTCGATAAATCTGCCGCCATGCAGCCGCGGCTCTCTGAACTGTTCAGTGTGTGGGCAGAGAGCAGAGCAGCAGCACATTCGGCATCATAAAAAAAACAGAGAGAAGCATGAATGAGCTGCAAATGTGTCTTTTTGATTAATCGCTAATCTTGATAGATGGGTGTAGTAGATTAAGTGCATTCCAGGGTTTATATCCTATCTGTCCTTCCACAGGCTGCATGGAAGTATCACTGTATTTTCATAAGTTTTAAAGCTTATGTATGCATGTGGGCGGCAATGCTATTGCTAAAACTATAAATCAGTCTGCTAACTCAACATGCTCTTCATCTAACGAGAAGTCGGGGAAAACCCCATTATTGCAAATGTACATGCAAGTACATGTAAATGTGCGCATAAACATGGTAACCATCCTCCTAATGAATCACCTGGAGTGGAAAAACCAACAGTGGAAAATTTCCTGAGGCCAAATTAAACTGTTAGTCTGACACAGCCAGCCATCAATATACCTCACAAGCTGCATAGAAAAAAAATACACACACCTCTCTCTCGCTCACATACTCACATACATACATACATACTCACATACTTACATACATGTGTGTATATATATTTTATTATTTAACTCCCTGTAACATGTCTAAATAGTATATTTTACCATTGCAATGCTTTGGTTTTTTTTACCTGCCACTCCAAGACGTCTCTGGATCGCTTTACAAGTGCTTCAACTTTAGCTGCTGCGCATTTGACAAAATAAGTGAGCAAAGGTGCTAATTTGTGCTAAATGGCGACCCATAAAATGTTTCCCCCTGTGGCACAATGTTTATATGAAAATCAGTCTACAAAAGTGCAATTTTCCTCATTTGCAAGTCCTGTGACTTTGACTATGACCTAATCAAACACACCTTAAGCCGTAGTAAGTGAAAAAGTTGAATATATATTTTTAACTTTTGTTCATTTTGTTAGCTATCCCTGCTGCCACTGGGTAATAAGCAGGTTGCAACTTGAACAAGTCGGCAGTCCATCTCAGAGATAACACACAGAGACAATCAAAAATTCACACTCACGGCCAATTTAGAATCACCAATTCACCTAACAAGCGACGTCTGTGGCCTGGGGGAGGAAACCTGTGTAGGCACCGTGCCTGCACCAGTTTAGAGCTCGACACCTACTTGCTGTGAGGCGACAGTCCTAACCACTGCACCGCCACACCGCAACTGATTAAATTTAACTGGCTGAAGCATGATAGTCGTTATAATTTTGCGAGCTGGCGAAACAATGAAAGGAAATTGTTTCGTGGAAGGGAAAGCACAGACGTAAACAATCTAAATCAGCGATGGCTTCATTTCCTTTAGCCGATTCATTGTTATGGTCTTGTTATTGTACATGATAAAATATATCATTATTATTGCCAGTGACACCTGCTGTATCTATAATATTTAAGCATTTGCTATTAAAAAAGTCATGTATAAAAACTCTCTGTAGTCCCAATGCTATATTTTTGACACTTTGAATTACTGCTAATCTTTATATGGTCCATAGAGAATAAGAGGAGTGGCAAGTACTTTTGAACAGAAATGATAGAGGTAAGCGGTGCATTTATACTTATTTCAGGTACCTTATCAGTTGTGACGTGTCCATGACAGACAGGTCAATGGGGTATAAAGTTGATAGAAGCTACTTTTAGCCATAAAATATAATGGTTATAAGCTCATTACCTTAAAAGCGGTCGGTCCTGTCAGTCTAATGCTAAAGTTAGCTCAAACAGCTATAGTGTCAGCAGCAGCATTGTGGGTCACCAGTTTAATGTCAAAACACTTTCAGGCACAACTTATCTTTTCTTATAATAGATCTTTATTATGTTGTTCATGATAGTAATAAACCTGTATCCAAGTATGCCACTAGAGTGATATCAATAAACTTCATTTAAATCATTTATAAAAGACTCATATTACACTCAGATATTTGATTCATATCACACTCAAACAGAAATGTAGAGAACAAACTGGAAAATTGGTTTTAAACTGCAAAATGCTGTCACTCCTTAACAAATCTATGAGTTCCCACAGTCTAATTAGGGATCATTTCTATTCTCACTTTAAATTAATCACAGTCATTCAGGCAATGATTCTCTTTTACACTAGTCCTAGCGCAGATGGCACAGCTGGTGATAATGGCTCTTGTTGCTCTGCCATTGCATACAGTGTAAAGCATCAGCATCATCTCCTCACTGATCAAATAAGAGAGGCTGGTAGGTGTGTGGGTGTCACAAGATAACCGTAACACATAGACAAACATTTTCACCAGCTGCTGATATCTCAGTTAATTAGAGGGAAGCGAACCTTTTACGAGAAACTGCTAGTGATGCTTTTTGATGAATGAAGCCTGAAGTTACTCGGCCTCGATTGTGCCTCTCGACTCCACTACAGGCTCAAAAGGGGAGGCTGTTTCTCACTCTCATTTTTTATCTGTCCTTGACTGGCTCTCTCATCCTTTTCTTTTATTTTACTGTTTTTTTCTGCTTTCATCACCCCCCAAGCTCTCCAAAAGGTGTCTCTTAATGCCTCTCAAATTTTCTCTTTTCAATATAATCTTGCTTGTTTTCTTCTCCAGTGTCTGCGGCTTGTCTCGTTCTCTCCCGTGCTTGTCCTGCTTTCCCACTTTCTGTACCTTCCAGCTCTTCTTCTCCCTGCTCTTCCTCACTGATGTTCTCTCGCTCCACTAGACCATTAGGTTCTCTTTAACTCCACTTCTATGCGGTCTTTGACAGTCCTTTGTCACATCCTCCTGCCTTTCTTTTTAGCTCCTAATGTCAAATGTATTCAGCTCACACTGTTGGAACAATATCGCCGGCCTTATCTTAAAGATTCACACACATAAATGCAAACAGAGCCATGCATCTGAAACATCTGTGATTGATGGGGGTTTATTTGCACTACAAAGTAAAGGTGATTCAGCGATAATGGTAATAGAATGATCGAGGAAATTAAAGTTCAGTTAGTGCAGTCTCTGAACACCCATCCCACACACACACACATTCCACTCCACGTCCTAAAGCTGAGCCACACAGTGTAGTGGTTTGTGTGTGTGTGTGTTGGGCTGTGAAGGAAAGCCTGCTGTGAGTTTGCAGCTCGTCTGTCTGCACACGTGAGCACGAGAGAGACCCAGATGTGAAGCTAGAGACAGAAAGTGGGGGAAGGGGTGGAGGGTAGATAGAAGGATTAAGGCGGATGTGATCAGAGAGCGCTGATCTGCCTGTCAGCAATAGATGTTACTGGCACACACACACACACACACACACACACACACACACACACACACACACACACACACACACACACACACACACACACACACACGTTAATGCATCTATGGCCACACCACAAACCAACAGCAAGTTCAGATTTGCTTAGCTGTGTTGAGCAGAGACAACCTGAATCACACACACTTTCAGTCTTTAGCCAGAGAGACCTCATCTTGCAGCTGGCTTACTGTGTTTAACAAATAGGCCTACATGTTTCTGGTACAGTTCCCATCACTGGCAAATTATCACGAAGCTTCACATTCCAAGTATGTTAAAGGATAAGCATATCAAATTTGCTTCTCATGAAATCCCTGTGAATTTGATTCTGAGAGAGTAATGGGTATGGGTGGCCTTTGCCCCTGTATGAATAAACAGAGCATTACTGTCTCATTAGTCACTTTCTTCCTGGTGCGATGAATTTCTGCCAAAGGCATTATTGTGTAATAGCGGATGATCAGCAGAGGAAGAAGGGTGGATTTAACACCTGTTTGTCATTAGATGATTTAAACACAACCATCTCATAATTATCTCATCATTTCTAAAAATGTTAAATGTTGTACTGATGAATTATTAGCAAATAACTGTACACGGTAAATGCATATCCACTTGCTATTAGGAGTAAAAGTGGGCAACCTGGTACTAGCAAATAAGTACTGGCATCATCAGTGTTATCCAGGTCACGTTAGAGTCCCTTTTCAAAATAGAAGATGTAGTTGGTCGCCAATTTATGAAGTGTAACTAGCTTCGTTTACACAATTTTTTTTCACACATCCATTCTGTCAATGAGTGTATGGAAAATTAAAATAAGTAAATCAAAAATAACAGTACACAAAATACAAAAAGTTCCTTCAATTTCAAGTAGCTTTAGCCAGGGATACTTAAAGTGTGTGCAAAATACCATAAAAAACATAATTGTGCTAATAGCCCACAAAAAAATATTGTGGCCAAAATATAAGCAAACTAGATATTAGGGCTGCCACAAACGATTATTTTGATAATCGTTTGTGGATTAGTCGACTAATCAGATCATGCATCCATTGGACGTAAAACGTACAGCTTATTGCACCGCATGCATCTGCTCTTATATAACTATCATTAGCTTACAGCTTTAAGTGTTTAAGGTATGTGCTAAATAAAAATAAAGACAAGACGATAGTTTATTAAATTTTAATGAAATTTGAAGATTGTTTCGGTGGAGTTTAATAAACTCAGGCGTCTGCTCCTTGCTATTTAAAATATAACAGGACACCGTAGTAAATTCTCAAGCATCTCACACTTCTGATAATCAGTTGTCTGCTTGACGTTTATTCATCTGTGGAAAAACTATAACTTTAATCTCAGCCAAACCGATTTACTCAGGAACAAATAAAATACTGAAAAAAGCTAAACAATAACATTTTGAAGTTATCTAAGTGACTTATATATCATGTTTAACCTGAGTAGTGAAAGACGGCGGTGGGTTTGAAAACGATTTGCCGGGAGTCCGGTGTTCTCACAGGCTCTAGTGAGCCTTGAACCCCGGCTAGCTATCGAGCTAGTGGGTAACAGGCGTTCCCGAAAACGTTGGAGCGCTTTTGAAAAAATGTGGTGTCTTGATAAACTGAGCAGATATTTGAAGTTTACACAGCTACATTCTCGCCTTAAAATATGTTAAATGTTTATTTTGTGACCCAGAAAGAATAATAAGAGTAATATTAAAACTAACTAGCTGCCGCCATTGTTGGAAACTGAGCAGGGCCGCGCTATGACTTCTGGGATAGGTTGGGCCATGAAGTATACACCCGACCCATCCATCAAATCTGGGGAAATGAAGGGCGCATTTGTCGGAGTCTTCGATTTTTGGACAGTCTTCGTCGTGTCGCTGCAACGTAATCTGCCTACAAATGCGGGCATAGGAGGATGCGGTTCCTGAATTTGGAAACAGCTATGATATCGGACACTGCTTCTTCTTCTTCGCGGTTTAACGGCAGCTGGCATCCTTGTACATGCAGTGCTGCCATCTTCTGTTTCAGTCCGTTATTACACTCTTAAATCCTACTAAAAAATAATTTCCCCCAGGGATCAATAAAGTATTCTGATTCTGATTCTGATACTACTTATTCCTGCGTCTTTTGGGATCTTACAAAGCTTCAAATGACACGTCGACTATTAAATTAGTCGTTGACGATTTTGATAGTCGACGTAATCGTGACTAGTCGACTAATCGTGGCAGCCCTACTAGATATTCATTTGAAATGCTTAAATGTCTAAAGGGCATCACACAGCGAGCATGTTGTGAAAAAGTGATGATGAGCATCAGTAACACAGCATCATTATATCTTAGAAACTAGGATCCTCCTAAATGTGGTATGTATTGTCAACATATAGAAAGTATTGTAAAAAAAAAAGATTTAATATATCATGTGGCGCCCTCTTTAGGACTGATCTGAAAGTGATAATAACGCCACAGAGCTATTTAAAATGGTTTCTTTTGTTTGTTTTGAAAAACTTGATATTTGAAACTTGAGGGTTATTACTAACATTCACACTAAACAACAAATTTTACGTGACAATTAAATGAAAATGACAATGAATAATTTTAGTAGAATACTAGTAAATTAATATGGGTTAAAACTGGGCAAATAACAATAGCCCGAACTTTGCGGTTGTTTATGTGTGTGTGTGTGTTTGGTAAATGGTAAATGGTCTGTATTTGTATAGCGCTTTACACAGTGTGTAAGTAACTACTGCAGATTAAGTGAGCTGCCTTGGGGGAAATTTGTATTATCTGAGTGCTTCTTGTTAACTATGTTACAAAGGTATGTTCCTCTCATACCTTTGGAGTCAGGGGTTAATATACTTCGATGACTACTCTTTTTGACATATGCTTTAGCATATGCATGCTTCTACATTCGACTCTATATTCTAATGATATACAGGTTTTTGATATTAACTGTAAACGGGCTCACATTTTCTTCATTTTTTTTAATTAGCCTGCAGTAGGATGTTTGGGCAGCAGTGTTCTGCAACGTCTGTGGTTTCTCCTTTCAGCCAAACAGCATCCTGTTTACTATATTTTGTTTCTCTGTACATAAGTCAATTTATAAAAGCACCATATTAGAGCATTTCTATGATTCCTCAATCCCTTTAAACTCATAAAGCCTTTGAATACCCTTTCTAAGAGATACAAACTATCAAATTCAGGCGAGCAGTTGACATTTCTCTCTCCTCTGCTTCCTCTCAGGCGACACGTGTGAGAGACTTGTGGCAGTATAAGAGAGATAAAAGGGCTTGTATTAATAATAAATTATGAACGGCTAAATTATACATGAAAAGGAAAATCTAGGAAGCTTGCACTTCCAGGTGCAGCTCCCAGCATTACTTAAACTGTAACAGTTGGTAACTGGCAGGATCTATTACTGTTGTGTTTAATGACTTGAAGTGAAAAACTGTAAAGAGATGCTAAATAACAGGTCTCCACGTGAGGGCGACATGTTTAATTCATGCCAGAAAAAGGTCAAACTCCACGTGTCTCTATTACGTCCATCAGTCAAATCAGACTTGTAGTCTAATCATTACAACCAGAATGATTGTGGAAAAACCTAATGAACCTCAGATGGATTTATTCATTCATTTATTTATTTATTTATCTGATTGTCAAAGTAATACCTGCCATCTCTATCAGGATTATGTAATCTGGGGATACGTTGTACACAGTTTCTAATGGAAAAACAAACAAAAAAGAAAGGGAAACAAACAAGAAGAAAGGAACAAAACTGTATATTATGCTATATTTTCACTTTTAACTTTCATCCTATACACAAAAACCACACAAGTAGATTTAGAAATTAAGTTTAAAAATCTGTGTCTCAGTATCACAGGTATGTGACACAGCCGTACAATGATCACAATATTTCAAGGAAATGTGTGATAATGAAATTTATGGTGATATAGAAAATACTGAAGAACATTTTATCTGTGATTGAAGCTTGCAGGCAACGGCATTTATTAGTGCAAATAAGATGAAGGGCATTTTCAATCCATCTTTTCCAATGAGCTACTGTCACTGACGACAGACTACTTAATTCAAAGTGTGAATATATCGCCAGCAGTAGCAACAACAGCAGCAGCAATGGCAGTGACACAGCAGAAGTCACATGTAAGCATAAAAGTAGCCTTGGTAGCGTTTTCCATGAAAATTCTAAGTAAACGCACAACACGACTGTCATAAAACTGAAATTCAAAAACATTATCTACCTTTGTTTTTTCACTAGCTGTCTAAAGCCCTGCCTTTTCACCATGTAACCACATCAGAAATGTCCTTCCTATCGTGTGGACTGCAATTAGCAAGAGCTCCACCAATGAGTCATTTGTTTACTTCTTGGTTACACAAAAGTACCAGCTACTAGTTATCTCATCCTTGCGTGTCTTCATGTCTTGGTTTTACTCGATGGTGTGTTTTTACCCCAAGTGGAAAAAACAGTTTTGTAGTTTCCACCTTCAGCAAGAACAATTTTTTCCCCATATTTTTGCAAAACATTGTGCTTCATTAAATAGTTCCCATTTTACTAAATCGTCAGGAGGCTGACAAGCAACTCTCTCTGTCAGACATGTTTGGGCATGTGCCGTTGTTGCATGTGCTTGGGAAAGTAAACAATGGTTTTGCCATATCATTGATATGGCAAATATCATATAATCATGTAAAAATGTAGAATCATACTATTGTGGACAACCCTATTGGTAAGCATACTTATGTAGTACGCACTGAAAAGGACATCCATCTTAACTGCCCATTCAATCTCGGATTGTCCAATTGTGCACCTTCAAACACATTAGCAAGTTTTTTTTATGCTATATTTATGTGCAAATACTTTCAACAAAGACTAGTGCTATATTCTCAGAGCCAGCTGTTAAAATGTTTGATGTGCTTTCATTGGACGATATCTCAAAGCTGGTGCCAAACTAAAACACAACATGTTAAAGGAGTCTCCAGCTAAACTACTATAAGGCATGTTATCTAAAAACAGCTTGTTTCATATTTCTATATGTTTGGTCTAATAATAACTTCACACATTCAGCTACTGCTTCACTGGAGATCTAGGATTAAGAAAAAAAGGATAAATTACAAATACTAGCTTTTTACATCCTTTTAAATTTATTATTATAAATTTATTTTTTATACTGAAAAGGGTAGCAGGTAGCACACACTCCAAATACATTTACTAGATTTAGAGATCGCAGTGCATCTTCTGTTGACCAAGTTGTTTTTATTTATTGTGGAAACAGTGGGAACTTCAAGTCCATGCAGACCAAGGTGTTTAAATGAGATTAAAACTGGGGTCTCCTTTTCATATTTGTTGTCATTTTATCTATTTTCAATGTTCTGATACTGAAATTACTAGTAATTTATGTTTTTGTATGACTCAGAGGAATAATTATGAAATTATTTTGCTGGGAGTGAGTCGATATAGACATTTTTCTTTTTAAATGAGAACAAGACCTGGATACAGATCCCTCATTTATTTGTTTTTGTTTTAACAGATGATTGGAGGTTGATGAAATGGATCAAAAACCTCCTGTGGATGATTCGGGATAAACTGACAAGGCAACAATCAAACAGTCTGACAAAGCTCTCTGGGTGGCTTTAGAATCTGGATTTTCCAAAACATAAAAAACAAATTTGTCAAACACAATACAAATATAAGGATCATTAATCTCACATGTAACCTATGAATCCATGTGGGGTTTTTTAAGAAGAGAGAGAGCCAGTGCAAACATCACAACTGAACCACAGCTGGTTCTTAATCAAGCAGATGTGAAGAGCTGCTTTTCCATTAGTGCTCAAACTTCAGACAGCTGTATTTGAAAAATCATATTTCCCAGTGAAAGGGTTCAGTGGGGTTAAACAAGAACAGGAGTTCTCAGAAGAAGAGAATACATTTCGTACATTGCACTAATCATTTCTCTCTACATGGTCCAGCTGCCCATTTTCTAATCACCCTTTCAGGCACATCTGTAATAACGGCTGTCAAGTGGAAGAGCTATTAAATCCATTTACAATCCTGTTCTCACAGCACAGAAAGGAAAGGCAGACAGAAGAAAAAGCAGCCGTGAAAGTTCCACAAATGGCATTAAGAAAGCAGGTGCTTTTTTAAAGGACACTGAGAGCAAACTACTTAAACTAGGCGTCTAAGAAAAATGTTAGAAATATTCACCTTCACATAGATGATGCTTGATAAACACTCACTTCTAGCTGAAGCTGATCAATGGAGCTTTTAAGTAAATATCATCTTTGTTAAAGATTACAGATGTGGATGAAGATATACAGAAATGCTATTATTTTTATAAGAATGATGGTTTTATAATAGGTTGAACCGGATGAGTTTCACTGCTGGACTGATGTCGGCTATGTATGTGACTTAAGAAGAAGACTTAAGAATAACACTATAATGCTAGTTGCTCAAAGTGTGACAAGGATATCCTGCCTTTCCTACCTTAATTAGTGGGCATAAATGGATAAACAGACACATTTATATTTTAAACAACCTCCGTTGGCCAAATTGCTGTACAGGTTATACAAAATATACACTGAAAACAATGAAAACAAGTAAACAAGACTGTGTTTGCATAAGAAAAGACAGGACACTAGGATAATAGGGTTTTTTAAGTGATTTAAAAAGAATGGGCAACTCTTATGTAAAAAAGGTAAGTTGTTCCGAAGATTTGGAGGTGCAAAATTCAAAATTTATGAAATGTGTGTCTGGCTTTGTTTTTACTTCCTTTTTAAAAAAAAACATTTTCATAGTTTTTTTAAGCTCACTTGATGATCAATCTTTGCTTACAGGAACAATGCCGTAATAAACATCAGCAAACTTCCTTTTGTTGTTGTTTTTAAATAAATAAAATAAGTATAAACAAATAAATACAGACATATGGACTCTTCCGTTTTAGCAGCTGTCTGGAGAAAAAAACCAAACAGATCGCCAGTGCATCGGCCCAGCAGGGGGTCATCTTAGGCACAGCAGGCTGTTGAGATTGGTCGGATAGACTGGTGGAAACCCCGATGAGTGAGATGACATGCTGGGGACATTGTGTTTATGTA
Organism: Maylandia zebra; assembly: GCF_041146795.1. NCBI lineage: Eukaryota > Metazoa > Chordata > Actinopteri > Cichliformes > Cichlidae > Maylandia > Maylandia zebra. The sequence continues at coordinate 24,127,269 of NC_135171.1, read as the reverse complement.
TTTTTTTTCCTCTAATGGAAATTGTAAACAGCACTTAACAGTTAATTTTCATTTTTTCACCTTTGTTTACTATGAAGTTTGCCAGTCTGGATTTTTGAGTTTAAAGGTAAGGCAGCTTCACTGTGGGTGGATCCAAGCTCATAGCAGACCAATCAGTAGGAGGGAGAACAGCAGAGAGCCAGGATTTGTTTATGCGTGTCTGCACATGTGTGTGTCTCAGAGAGAGAAAGAGAGGAAAGACCTAGGCTGTGCCCTTGTTGATGTAAGTAACACTATAGAAGTCAAAAGGCTTGAAACCAAACCGGTCCCAGGAGTTTCCCAGACGACCGGTGACACCAGTCTCCTTTGTGTGCGTCCATGACACATTGAGCCTTTTTAATATTTAAACATCTCTAATAGCAGCTCTGCTGTTTGTTTCTCATTTATCCTTGGCTCACACTCCTTTCAGTCACTTCCAAGTTTTTGCTCTGGCCAAACTTAGTAGGACAAAAGTCACATTTCTCTGCGGTTGATCGTTTTAATATTGCCTTCCTCCTATGGTTTTAATCCAGTCCTCAACAAGTCCTCTGATGTTTTGTCCCGGGGACGGGACAAAACATCAGAACTTAAACTGCTAAGAGACGTCAGATAAGTTCATGAAATGGTTGTTATAATGTCAGCTGCTAACGGGTACCCCCTCTAGTGGGTACGCTACGAAGATATTGTAAAGGTTTTTATGTTTTAAAGTGGTAAAGTAAACTTTTTATACAGCTTCAGCAGCTGGTCACTAACATTTACGTTAATAATAAATTTTAGACTGAGTAAAAATTGCTGATCACCAGTTTGTGTTAACTGTTTCTGCTTTTTAATAATACATCAGTGTGAGGAGTTCAGTTGTTATGGAAACGATAGGCCGGTAATCGCACCCCAAAGGAGTGTTTTCCAAACACTTTTTAAAACTGTAGAATCATCAATTTTTATTTAAGTTGCAGCTAGCTGCAGCTTAGCAGCACATCAGCTGTACTTTCTCCTCAGATAGAAACATCAGACAGACAGGGTGTGGTGGAATAGGAGTGAGTGGAGGCTCCGAATGAAAAACAAGGAACTGTGTTCTACCAAATTACTCCCGTGAAATTGGAGAAAGCGCTCCCACAAAATGGACTAAAGAGTCAGTAAGGCTGTTTTTTCTTTTTTTCAAACAATCTAAATGACATTGATTGGCTGTCAGAATACTATCCAAACCCTCTTAGTTGACAAATTAAATCAAAACAGTAACAGCATAGTGCAGTGTGCTAATGGAAGCAAACTCTTTGTTAATGAGTTATAAAAAATAAAGTCACACTATAGGTCGTGAGAACAGAAGCATAACCACAAACACACTTAAAATCTCTTCAAAGATCACTACGCACAACACAATATTATCACCGACGGACTCTTTTCAGTTCCAAGAATTTGTTGTGATCGACTACATTTTTAAAACTCACCTGCGGTATCATGCAGTTTATTTTATTTTTTCCTCCATTTCAATAAGAAAAAGAATATCCTCCATATCAAAGTGTAGATGGTGAATAAGCAGGCATTTCCTGCCCTGCATGTGGGATATGAATGTGGCTTTGGGCCAAATCTAAGAACTTCAAAGGAAGGGAGGAAATAAGCTGAGAGGCATCTGTGCACATGTTTGTGTCTTTTCATATTTATTTTTCAGCCAGCCAGCACACATGCATGAAATACATGTGCACACATACGTTTCAATTAGTGCATTTTGTATAGGATTTATGGTAGACATATTTAGTTATATACATTTGTATTGGCATATCCTAACAACCAAATTATAAAACTACCCTTTAACAACATAAAATCTTGCTGGCTAGAGCGGTTGCTAGATGCTGGTTAGCAACTGTCTGGCAAACACCAGTCACTAGTAGGGTCATGCAGGCCTACATACTGGTGATCACTACCAGATTAAAGCGATCACCTGTGGTTTATATGGAACATAATGACATGTTATCAATTAGGTGTGAAAACACCGTAACCAAACAACTGGGAAACGTGCCAGTAATGAATAAAGGAAATGATGTGCTTGGAAGCATATGTTTCTGACTTAGTTCTTTATTCTCATTGCTAAACACAACACTAATCACTGCACAGTCACACAGTCACAAAGTGAAACCCGATGGGCAAGTGCTAAGGGGAGACACCACATAGGGTTTAAAATGCCCTTAGTAGTTGAATCCTGGGTTTGACCCCACTGACTGGACCTCGACCTCTGTTGCCTATCATTTGACAGTTTCTGGCTATATTTGTTCAGCTTCTGAATAAAGGTAAAAGCCAAAACAGCCATCTTGTTGGGTTCCATGTTCCTTTCTGTTTGGACTTACCTTGCTACGTAACACAGATGTATGCGAATTAAGGGGGAAGTGAGTTGTGGAAGTAGCCGTTGGTGTCTGTGAACTGGAAGCAGTTTTATGTTGCAGTCTGACGCCATCACTGAACTCAACACAGTCAAAGTTGCTCTTCCACACCATTACCTGTGAACCAGATATAAATGTATTAAATAACAACACTCCATTAAAGTTAGTAATGAAGAATGTTAGAATACTCTGCCATCACCTGTTCATCAGAGCCTCCAGAGGAAAAGTACTCCCCTGTTCTAGAGAAGGCCACACAGGTGACTGGACCCTGGCGTGAGGTAAAAAGCAAAAAAGGTGGAAAATGAATCTCACAATACAGTAAAGTCATATCTGTCTGACAATGAAAGTAGTCCTAAAACTATCAGCTATGAACTGTTTGCTTAAGTTGAAAGAATCACTACATTTGGAGAGAATGTTTTCTAAAAACCTCAACAAATGCAGCTGAACAAACTGGCCCCATCTGTGCTAAAGATCACAATATTGGTTAAAATGATTTGCCAATTAAAAGTCTCCATGTCTAGCAACTACTTTAAAGGCTGCCTAATTGATAAAGTCACCATTTTCATGCACAAATAACAAAAATAAGCAACATTTTATAAATTCAATAGGCCAAATGATTTCATTTATCATCAGTTTAATCACTAATAAGTAAACAGTAATGTCTGCATAGATTAAAAACTCCATGTGAGACTGGTGCTGTCTTACTGTTGCATTCATTCATTCTCAAACCTTACATATAGTAACTTAGAACGATATGACTAACATTGTTTATCTCCTGCCAAGTAGCTCAGCTGCAGCGAAAATGTAGGTGCAAGTGTAAACATGGGCAGGGAGTAAACACAATACAATTTAATATGATACAGAATACAGTAATATACCCTAAAGGCACTTGCTGGTAAAAATGTATTTAAGATTCAATACAAAACAAAAGGTGGGAACATTTTTTTTTATTTTGTTTGAGGCTTGTGTTTAAGCAGTTCGACTAAAACAAAACTGAACCCAGAACAAAAGCTCTTGTGTGTGTGTGTGTGTGTTTGGAGGAGGATGTGGGTGTGTGGGGCTGCAGCAGAGCAATCAATAACAAAAAGCAGAAACTCAGGTGGAGTGAGGTCACGCATGGTCAGAGCCAAAAAGGATCACCTGAAGGATGTCAGGACTTTGGCATCCTTTGTGTGTGTGCATGTAGCTGGAAATAAAATTCAGAAATCATGTTTCTCTTAGTTTATTCTTTTTTTTTTCCCACCTCACAATGCAGAATGGGGTCAACGATCTCAGCCTGAGCCCCGTGAATGCGTTCAAAGAGGGGATGAAGCAAAGAACAAACGAGTGCTGGCAAAGAAACGGACAGGGAGTCTGCTGAGAAGAAAAAAGGAGCTGTGTCCTGTGGCTGGCACCCAGACAGGCTGGTTTGGGTGAGGAATGGTTTCCCAGAAGCACCTGAGAGAAGCAGACAGTGTCACTATAGCAACGCGACGGCCTGACAGACAGCATGTTCTGTCTGTGCTCTGACTAATGCCTGCTGCCAGGCTGGCACTTGCCATGGCCAGACACATGCACGCACACATGCACACACGCACTCACAAACACAGCCTGACAGAGCAATGAACCTAACTTGTACATTTTATGTACCAATAAATGAACACGGATAGCACAAACCAGACAAGACCCATATGGTGCCCTTTATAAAGGCATGACTAACACGAACGATAACATACTGCTACTGCTTTTATTTTGTAAGCTATTTTTCCCCTCTAAATCGTCCCCTTTAAGCACAGTCATAAAGAACTTTAGGCTTGTGTAAAGTTCTGTAAATCAGCATAAAAAACTGTTTCTTAGACCCTCTTAATTATGCAGTCTTGTAATATGTGTACAAGACATTCTTTGTATAAATTTAACTGAAAAACCACAAAGAGCACAAAGCTGTGCACTGTAACAACCATAATTAATGTTTACATTTCAAATTCACAAATGGGAAACAAATCTGAGAAGTGTATCAAATATGTGGTCTTTTGGCATGAAAATATGCATTTTGTGTAGTTTCATATCCAAAAGTTAATCATTTTGATACACATTACATACTGACAGAATGTAATCAGAAAACTTCTATAAAAGAATTCTGCCTTCCTAATGATCCTGCAATAACCGCTGACTTTGCATTTGTCCAACCACTTTCCTGCCCGCCTTCTCTGAGCCAACGAGCTTCTGTTCCTTCTATGTTCTTTAAATCTCAGTGTTCTTCTGTCATTCTGTCTTTCAGACTCCCATTCATGCAACCAGCCTCCTACCCATATCCACATCACTCCGGTCACTTAAAGAGCTTCAACAAGGCTCCATCTCCATCACCACCAGCGTCTAGACTCGAGGTGGGGGTCCTGTCCTAGTTTCTGTTATTTCATCAAAATCTAATTGCCATTACTGAAATGACGTATCTCAAAAAATCATTATTAATTATTTCAAATGAACTGTCTTAACTGATCTACCATTAGTAACAGTAACATACAAACATGAAGATGCGCGTTTGAATGTCAGCTTGCAACAGAAATACAGATTACCTCCTAATATTTGGGGGAAAAGACATGTTTGTTCTCTAAACCTTCCTATAACTGCTGTACCTACTTCATGCATTTATTACTACCAGGCTGGACTATTGTAATTCATTATTATCAGGCTGCCCCAAAAACTCCCTCCAAAATATGTCAGCAACAGGGACTAGAAAGAGAGACCAGATTCCTCCTGCATTGGCTTCGCTGCATTGGCTCCCTTGTATATGAGAATTTCATTTAAAATCATTCTGACATACAAGGTCTACAATAACCTGGCTTCATCTTCTCTTATAAACCACATAGTACCACATCACACCACCAAAGCACTTTGCTCTCAGAGTGCAGGCTAACTTGTGCTTCCCTGGGTATTTAAAAGTCGAATGGGCAGCAGATTCTGGAGACAGATAGTCTTTCTACTTTTAGATGAAAACTTCCCTTTTTGACAAAGAATATAGTTAGTGCTAATCAGGTAATCCTGAATCCTCCCTTAGCTACACTGCAATGGATCTGTTTTTGCTTGACTCACTTCTTTTGACTTTCTTTTGACTTGTTTATGCACCATTCTAGATTTACTGGCTCTCTTCCACAGAGTATGTATATATTTTTCCCGTTTCCCTCCTCTCACCCCCAACTGGTCATAGCAAATGGCTGCTCCTCCCTGAGCCTGGTACTGCCAGAGTTTTTTTTCCTGTTAAAAGGGAGTTTTTCCTTCCCACTGTCACCAAGTACTTGTTCACAGGGGATCGTCTCACTCGTCTCACTGTATTATTGTACAGTCCTTACCTTACAATATAAAGTGTGTTGAGGTGACTTTTTTTTTTTAATATCAAGCTATGTAACTACAACAGGACTGAATTGAATATGGATAACCGAAAAACACAACTCTAAACAAATGCAGGATTTTTGCTATGACTAAAGCAGCAGACTCACTTGTGTTGAGTATAGTTGGCACTTTTAATAAACTGGTTTGTTTCTTCGTTATCAAGTCAGTTTGGGTGCCAATCGGCGCAACCTTTGAGTCTAAGACTGTTAAACAGCTGTTCAAAAACTATAAAAGGTTTGAATGCACTGTCATGCAGCTGAGTTATTTTATTTTCTGAATTCACTTCTCACACAACATGAAGTCCCACAGTGTACTCTGTTTCAAAGAGATTATGCCATTAAGGATGACAAGCGACTCATCTTGTTCATGATGTCTTTAAAAACCAAAATTATCTCAAGCACTTAGTTAAAGAATTACTTTGTGAGAAGTTTTAGAACATGTTGTGAAAGTAAGTTGTCAGCGAGTGAAGCAGAGAGACAAATTAACCTAAATTAACACAATTCAAACCAATCAGGTAATGTCCTCCCGAGGCTGGGTAAACAACACATTCGTCAGCTACAGCACCAAAACACTTGTTTTCACGTATGGTAAATGCACACAGGCCTACACAAATACACAGCACAAACCTTTACACCCACACTGAACAGATGGGGGTCTCTCCCATCTCCAGCTATGCGATTGGAGAGACAATTAGCACTCTTAGTCTCCTAGCACCAACAGATTGGTGGTGTCACCGCGGAGCCAAAAAGAACAACAACACAAACTGAGACACAATATAAGAGATGACAAATTTGGAGGCGTAAAGAGAGAAAATGAAAGTTATTTATTCATGACAGAAAGGAGAGTCTTGGCAAGTGCCTGGAAAGAAACACAGATGAAACAGAGAAGACAGCAGAGGAGACATAGCAGAGACATAGATAAACAGATGGACCACATGTGGTACTGGCAAGCTGCCGATTTCCACAACTAGCCAGCAACCCGGTCCATCGGCTGTTTAAACAAACCGATACATTCAGTGAGCCGTCCAGCCAGGTGGCCCTGCCAACCCAAATGTGAGTAAATCAGATGTGAGACAAAGGGGGAAAAAATG